>NC_086097.1:193938859-193941359 GCF_963921235.1 Mobula hypostoma
TCTCTCTCACACTCTCTCTCACACTCTCTCTCACACTCTCTCACACTCTCTCTCACACTCTCTCTCACTCTCTCTCTCACTCTCTCTCTCACGCTCTCTCACACACACTCTCACACACACTCTCACACACTCTCTCACACTCTCTCACACTCTCTCACTCTCACACTCTCACTCACACTCACTCTCTCTCACTCTCTCTCACACTCTCTCACACTCTCTCTCACACTCTCTCTCACACTCTCACACTCTCTCACACACTCACACACTCTCTCACACACTCTCTCTGTCTCTCTGTCTCTCTGTCTCTCTGTCTCTCAATCTCTCTCTCTCACTCTCTCACTCTCTCTCTCTCACTCTCTCTCACACTCTCTCACACACACTCTCACACACACTCTCTCACACACTCTCTCACACACTCTCTCACACACTCTCTCACACACTCTCTCACACACACTCTCTCACACACTCTCACACACACTCTCTCACACTCTCTCACACTCTCTCACACTCTCTCACACTCTCTCACACTCTCTCACACTCTCTCACACACTCTCACACACTCTCACACACTCTCACACACTCTCACACACTCTCACACACTCTCACACTCTCTCACACTCTCTCACACTCTCACACTCTCACACTCTCACACTCTCACACTCACACTCACTCACTCTCTCTCACTCTCTCTCACTCTCTCTCACTCTCTCTCACTCTCTCTCACTCTCTCTCACTCTCTCTCACTCTCTCTCACTCTCTCTCACTCTCTCTCACTCTCACTCTCTCTCACTCTCTCTCACTCTCTCTCTCACTCTCTCTCACTCTGTCTCTCTCACACACTCTGTCTCTCGCTCTGCCACACACACACACTCACACTCACACACACACACACACACACTCACACACACTCACACTCTCACACACACTCACACTCTCACACACTCACACTCACACTCTCTCACACACTCTCTCACTCTCTCTCACTCTCTCTCACTCTCTCTCTCACTCTCTCTCTCACTCTCTCTCTCACTCTCTCTCACACTCTCTCTCACACTCTCTCACACACTCTCTCACACACTCTCTCACACACTCTCTCACACACTCTCTCACACACTCTCTCACACACTCTCACACACTCTCTCACACACTCTCTCTGTCTCTCTGTCTCTCACTCTCTCTCTCTCTCACTCTCTCTCACACACACTCTCACACACACTCTCTCACACACTCTCTCTCACTCTCTCTCACACTCTCTCACACACACTCTCTCACACACTCTCTCACACACTCTCTCACACACTCTCTCACACACTCTCTCACACACTCTCTCACACACTCTCTCACACTCTCTCACACTCTCTCTCACTCTCTCACACACTCTCTCACACACTCTCACACACTCTCACACACTCTCACACTCTCTCACACTCTCTCACACTCTCTCACACTCTCCCACACTCTCTCACACTCTCTCACTCTCACACTCTCACTCACACTCACTCTCTCTCACTCTCTCTCACACTCTCTCACACTCTCTCTCACACTCTCTCTCACACTCTCACACTCCCTCACACACTCACACACTCTCTCACACACTCTCTCTGTCTCTCTGTCTCTCAATCTCTCTCTCTCACTCTCTCACTCTCTCTCTCTCACTCTCTCTCACACTCTCTCACACACACTCTCACACACACTCTCTCACACACTCTCTCACACACTCTCTCACACACTCTCTCACACACTCTCTCACACACTCTCTCTCACACTCTCACACACACACTCTCTCACACACTCTCACACACTCTCACACACTCTCACACACACTCTCTCACACTCTCTCACACTCTCTCACACTCTCTCACACTCTCTCACACTCTCTCACACTCTCTCACACACTCTCAGACACTCTCACACACTCTCACACTCTCTCACACTCTCTCACACTCTCTCACACTCTCACACTCTCACACTCTCACACTCTCACTCACACTCACTCACACTCACTCACTCTCTCTCACTCTCTCTCACTCTCTCTCACTCTCTCTCACTCTCTCTCACTCTCTCTCACTCTCTCTCACTCTCTCTCACTCTCTCACTCTCTCTCACTCTCTCTCACTCTCACTCTCTCTCACTCTCTCTCACTCTCTCACTCTCTCTCTCACTCTCTCTCACTCTGTCTCTCTCACACACTCTGTCTCTCGCTCTGCCACACACACACACTCACACTCACACACACACACACACACACTCACACACACTCAGACTCTCACACACACACACTCTCTCACACACTCACACTCACACTCTCTCACACACTCTCTCACTCTGTCTCACTCTCTCTCACTCTCTCTCTCACTCTCTCTCTCACTCTCTCTCACTCTCTCTCTCACTCTCTCTCTCACTCTCTCACACACTCTCTCACACACTCTCTCACACACTCTCTCACACACTCTCTCACACACTCTCTCTGTCTCTCTGTCTCTCACTCTCTCTCTCTCTC
>NC_086097.1:193946359-193948009 GCF_963921235.1 Mobula hypostoma
ACACACTCTCTCACACACTCTCTCACACACTCTCTCACACACTCTCTCTCTCTCCTCTCTATCACTCTCTATCACTCTCACGCTCTCTCTCACGCTCTCTCTCACGCTCTCTCTCACGCTCTCTCTCACGCTCTCTCTCACTCTCTCTCTCACGCTCTCTCTCTCACGCTCTCTCTCTCACGCTCTCTCTCACACGCTCTCTCTCACACTCTCTCTCACACGCTCTCTCTCACACGCTCTCTCTCACACACTCTCTCTCACACGCTCTCACTCACACGCTCTCTCTCACACGCTCTCTCTCACACTCTCTCTCTCCTCTCTATCACTCTCTATCACTCTCCGCTCTCTCTCACGCTCTCACTCACGCTCTCTCACACTCTCTCTCACACTCTCACACACTCTCACTCTCTCACACTCTCTCACACTCTCTCACACTCTCTCACACTCTCTCACACTCTCTCACTCTCTCTCTCACTCTGTCTCTCTCACACACTCTGTCTCTCGCTCTGCCACACACACACACTCACACTCACACACACACACACTCACACACACTCACACTCTGACACACACACACTCTCTCACACACTCACACTCACACTCTCTCTCACACACTCTCTCTCACACTCTCTCTCACACTCTCTCTCACACTCTCTCTCACACTCTCTCTCACACTCTCTCTCACACACTCTCTCACACACTCTCTCACACACTCTCTCACACACTCTCTCACACACTCTCTCTCACACACTCTCTCTCACACTCTCACTCACTCGCACTCGCACTCACACTCTCTCACACTCTCTCACAGTCTCTCACACTCTCACACTCTCTCACTCTCTCTCACTCTCTCTCACTCTCTCACACTCTCTCACACTCTCTCACACTCTCTCACACTCTCTCACACTCTCTCACACTCTCTCACACTCTCTCACTCTCTCTCACTCTCTCTCACTCTCTCTCACTCTCTCTCACTCTGTCTCTCTCACACACTCTGTCTCTCGCTCTGCCACACACACACACTCACACTCACACACACACACACACTCACACACACTCACACTCTCACACACACACACTCTCTCACACACTCACACTCACACTCTCTCACACACTCTCTCAGACACTCTGTCACACACACACTCTCGCTCTCTCGCTCTCACTCTGACACTCTGACACTCTCACACTCTCTCACACTCTCCTCTCTATCACACTCTGCTCTCTCTCACGCTCTCTCTCACGCTCTCTCTCACGCTCTCTCTCACGCTCTCTCTCTCGCTCTCTCTCACGCTCTCTCTCTCACGCTCTCTCTCTCACGCTCTCTCTCTCACGCTCTCTCTCTCACGCTCTCTCTCTCACGCTCTCTCTCGCTCTCTCTCTCACGCTCTCTCTCACACGCTCTCTCACACGCTCTCTCTCACACTCTCTCTCTCCTCTCTATCACTCTCTATCACTCTCTGCTCTCTCTCACGCTCTCTCTCACGCTCTCTCTCACGCTCTCTCTCACGCTCTCTCTCACGCTCTCTCTCACGCTCTCTCTCTCTCTCTCTCGCGCTCTCTCACGCTCTCTCTCTCACGCTCTCTCTCTCACACTCTCTCACTCTCACACTCTCTCACACTCTCTCTCACACTCTCTCTCACACTCTCTCA
>NC_086097.1:193950709-193953209 GCF_963921235.1 Mobula hypostoma
CACACACTCTCTCACACACTCTCTCTCACACTCTCTCACACACACTCTCTCACACACTCTCACACACACTCTCTCACACTCTCTCACACTCTCTCACACTCTCTCACACTCTCTCACACTCTCTCACACTCTCTCACACTCTCTCACACTCTCTCACACTCTCTCACACTCTCTCACACTCTCTCACACTCTCTCACACTCTCTCACACACTCTCACACACTCTCACACACTCTCACACACTCTCACACACTCTCACACACTCTCACACTCTCTCACACTCTCACTCACTCTCACACTCTCACTCACTCTCACTCTCTCTCACACTCTCTCTCACTCTCACTCTCTGCTCTCTCTCACGCTCTCACACACTCTCTCGCTCTCACTCACGCTCTCACACTCTCACTCTCACACTCTCTCTCTCACACTCTCTCACACACTCTCTCACACACTCTCTCACACACTCTCTCTCACTCTCTCACTCTCTCACTCTCTCTCTCTCTCTCTCACTCTCTCTCTCACTCTCTCTCTCACTCTCTCTCTCACTCTCTCTCACACGCTCTCTCTCACACGCTCTCTCTCACACACTCTCTCTCACACGCTCTCACTCACACGCTCTCTCTCACACTCTCTCTCTCCTCTCTATCACTCTCTATCACTCTCTGCTCTCTCTCACGCTCTCACTCACACTCTCTCGCTCTCACTCACTCTCTCACACTCTCTCACTCTCACACTCTCTCTCTCTCACACACTCTCTCACGCACTCTCTCACATACTCTCTCTCTCTCACTCTCTCTCTCACTCTCTCTCTCACTCTCTCTCTCACTCTCTCTCTCACTCTCTCTCTCACTCTCTCTCTCACTCTCTCTCTCACTGTCTCTCACACGCTCTCTCTCACACGCTCTCTCTCACACGCTCTCTCTCACACGCTCTCACTCACACGCTCTCTCTCACACTCTCTCTCTCCTCTCTATCACTCTCTATCACTCTCTGCTCTCTCTCATGCTCTCACTCACGCTCTCACTCACGCTCTCTCGCTCTCACTCACGCTCTCTCACTCTCTCACTCTCTCACTCTCACACTCTCACACTCTCTCTCTCGCTCTCTCTCTCGCTCTCTCTCACGCTCTCTCTCACGCTCTCTCTCACGCTCTCTCTCACGCTCTCTCTCACGCTCTCTCACACTCTCTCACACACTCTCTCACACACTCTCTCACACACTCTCTCACACTCTACTCTCTCTGTCTCTCACTCTCTCTCTCTCTCTCTCTCACTCTCTCTCTCACTCTCTCTCACACTCTCTCTCACACTCTCTCACACACACTCTCACACACACTCTCACACACACTCTCTCACACACTCTCTCTCACACTCTCTCTCACACTCTCTCTCACACTCTCTCTCACACACTCTCTCACACTCTCTCACACTCTCTCACACTCTCTCACACTCTCTCACACTCTCTCACACTCTCACTCTCACACTCACTCTCTCTCACTCTCTCTCACTCTCTCTCACTCTCTCTCACTCTCTCTCACTCTCTCTCACTCTCTCTCTTACTCTCACTCTCACTCTCACTCTCTCTCACTCTCTCTCTCACTCTCTCTCACTCTCTCTCTCTCTCACTCTCTCACTCTCTCTCTCTCTCTCTCACTCTCTCTCACTCTCTCTCACTCTCTCTCACTCTCTCTCACTCTCTCTCTCACTCTCTCACTCTCTCTCTCACTCTCTCACTCTCTCACTCTCTCTCTCACTCTCTCACTCTCTCTCACTCTGTCTCTCTCACACACTCTGTCTCTCGCTCTGCCACACACACACTCACACTCACACACACACTCACACACACTCACACTCTCACACACACACACTCTCTCACACACTCACACTCACACACTCTCTCACACACACACTCTCGCTCTCTCGCTCTCACTCTCTGACAAACTCTCACACTCTCTCACTCTCTCACACTCTCTCTCACACTCTCCTCTCTATCACTCTCTGCTCTCTCTCACGCTCTCACGCTCTCTCTCACGCTCTCTCACACACTCTCTCTCGCACACTCTCTCTCTCTCCTCTCTATCACTCTCTATCACTCTCTGCTCTCTCTCACGCTCTCACTCATGCTCTCTCGCTCTCACTCACGCTCTCACACTCTCTCACTCTCACACTCTCTCTCTCTCA
Organism: Mobula hypostoma; assembly: GCF_963921235.1. Taxonomy (NCBI): domain Eukaryota; kingdom Metazoa; phylum Chordata; class Chondrichthyes; order Myliobatiformes; family Myliobatidae; genus Mobula; species Mobula hypostoma. Next base: position 193,952,888 of record NC_086097.1, read on the forward strand.
CACACTCTCTCACACACTCTCTCTCACTCTCTCACTCTCTCTCTCTCACTCTCTCTCACTCTCTCTCACACGCTCTCTCTCACACGCTCTCTCTCACACGCTCTCTCTCACACGCTCTCTCTCACACGCTCTCTCTCACACTCTCTCTCTCCTCTCTATCACTCTCTATCACTCTCTGCTCTCTCTCACGCTCTCACTCACGCTCTCACTCACGCTCTCTCGCTCTCACTCACGCTCTCTCACTCTCTCACTCTCACTCTCACACTCTCTCTCACACTCTCTCTCACACTCTCTCTCACACTCTCTCTCACTCTCTCTCTCA